>NW_027205624.1:0-13872 GCF_024711535.1 Dipodomys merriami
GCTCTTGTTATAGGCTTTTACTGTTTTTCTTTCATTTGTAGGTCACTTCTGTACATGAATAATCAGGATTTCCAGGAACTACTCATATATTTTTTAAAAAGTGTTCATTTTTGGCCTTGTTTCCTCATAGTTTTTAGTAAGAAGTAGGTACTTATAAGATCAAATGAAAAACTATGACAGCAATGCATCTGTAGTAGATGCACTGAAGACCTTGAATATGAATGTTACATTAATTTATCTGGTGATCTACATAAAACAGTATGTATAATTATGGCCAGTAAGTGCCATTCTTGAGAACTGTTTAGAATATTGTAAGAACAATTTTGTGAGCATAAATAACTGAGGAAAATCAAATTCTTGACCTTAGGCCTCCAAAGGCCAATGGTCAAAAGTATCAGCTGTTCTTATCTTGTAGGTATGAACCAAGCAAAAATGGATAAATTGCTGCATTCTGAAACAATTCCTGTGTAGATTTTGGTTGCATATGGGATGTTAACCTAACTGCAGTACTGTGTAATGTGGCTGATTAACATCCAGGCTCAGGGAAATGTCAGTTGCATCTCAGAAGTAAGTCCTTCCCCAGACTTCTGTAAATCTAAGCCTCCTGCATTTCCCTCAGGATTTTGCCTACCAGGTTCATCATCTGTGAGAGTGCCTACCACATAGGACAGAAGTCCATCCTCATGAGAATAAATGATTTCACAAAGTCAGTGCTTGGCTACTTCTAAGATCCCATGGATTTTATGAAGGCAACAGCTTAGATCCAAAGAAAGAAAGATTATTTGTGAAAAGATTTTTCTTTAATAATATCACCTTATTTCTACTGTAATAGAGAAAATGATCCTATGTCTTAGTAAGGAGGGAAGTCTACCTGTTTAACATCCCAAATTGAATGAGCATATGATTTTTCAAAATTGAGAATATTAGCTAGAACTGAACGTATGGCTCAAGTGCTAGAGTTCTTTAACACCAAGCAAAGGGCCTTGATTTCAAACTCTGGTGCTGCTCAAAACAAGCATGCAAAGCAAAGGAACAACAGTGACATAGTGATGAATGCCTATAATCCCAGCTACTCAGAAGGTGAAAAGTAGAAGTCTTGGTTCAAGGCTAGCCCTGGCCAATGTGTCATACCCTATCTGAAAAAAATAAAAATAAAGCAAAAAAATAAAAATAAATAATTTTTAAAAAGTATGGCTCAAGTGGTAAAGTGTGAGTCTTTGAGCTCAATCTCTAGTACTGTCCAAGAAGAAAAACATTTAGAACATTTTAAATAAGTTTTTTTTATTGTGAAAATACTGTACAGAGGGGTTACAGTTACATGAGCAAGGTAATGAGTACATTTCTTATCTAGCGTTGTTGTCTCCTCCTTTGTTTTTCCCCTACCATCCTTTCCCTCCAATCTCCACAAGTACACCCCCCTCCCCCCACTTAAATTGTAAAGTTCATTTTCGACATAGTGTCTTGTACATCTCATTGTTGCAATAGGTCAATCTGAACATTTTCAAACATTGTATGTTTTAGTTATCATGAACAATCTCCTGATTTAAGTCCAATAAACAATTAAATAAGGTTTTTCTAACTTTAAAAATGTCTAACTCTTATAGCTTGAACATGTAGTAAACACAATAAATTTTATGCATATTTTCTAGAAATTCAAAGTACTTCTTTGTAGCATCCTTTGCTCTAAAGTTAATAGTATTCAGTAAAAGGCATTGAGTAATATTAACTCTTGAGAAAAACTCTTCATTCTAGAATATGATTCTTTTCCTATGGGATATTTTTCTCTCCTTCTCATACTATGTCACAATTACTTTAATATTCTTCCTTAAGATATAAAATTGTCTTTCATAATAACATCTCTTTTATAATATGTTACACCAAATCTATGTCTTCTTTATGTCATTTTCTTTAAATATCAAAACAAAATATGTGTTAACTTATTCAGGTACTTATCAGGTAGACGAAGCAGGATAAATACTTGATTAGTAAATAATTATATTTTAATTTATAGTGTGGAAAGTTTTTCCATAATTATTGCACAGTGTGGAATAATTTCCTGTCTCATGTATGTTTCTGAAGCTTTTCTATCACCTATCATTTTTACCCAAAGAAAGTATAATCATACTAACATAAACTAACTAAACCTCATTTCAAGAGGCAACATCCACTGAACAAGGCCTTGAGATCCTCCCCTACTTTAATTACATGGTATTATTACATCTTCAACAATTTCTTCTTATTTTTGTTTTGTTTTTATTTTTTGGTTGGTCATGGGGCTTGAAGTCTAGGCCTGGGCACTATCCCTGAGCTCTTCAACCCCAGGCTAGCACTATACCACTTGAGCTACAGTGCCACTTCCAGTTTTCTGGTGAGTTATTGGAGATAAGAGTCTCTTGGACTTTCCTGCCCCAGCTGGCTTTAAACTGTGATCCTCAGATCTCAGCCTTCTGAGTAGCTAGGAGTATAGTCGTGAGCCACTGGCACCTGGCCTTAACAATTTCTTAAGCACACATTTGGCAGATTGTGAAGAGTCTGGAACTGTCTGAAACTCACTCAATGATATTTGTAGGTTTGTTCTGACATGACAATATTAGTTGTAAATGAGCAGATTTTCAGGCAATGGTTCTTGACTAATATTGTTAGGAGCAAATTATTATATTTAGTTTACCATAATTTGTGATACTTCTGGTATGATAAACAAAAACCAGAATGTAAGTTACTTAAAGTCTCTAATCCTGATAGTAGTAGTTGAAATACATGGTGGAAAAAAAACTTAGTCATGAAGGCTATATATTTTATATAATATAATTCCCTTCAAATGCAAAACTATTAATAGAAATCATATCAATCTTGCCAGTGCCTGGCAGTAGATATAGAGGATTGGCTACAAAGAGAACACGGGACATTTGAGTATAATTCATTTGCTGTGTATCTCAAATGTTCTGTTGGATGTATGATTATACACACTTAACAATACTTACCATAGATTTTTACTCTCAAAACATGGATCTTTTTTCCTAGTTTCTCTGAATGCTGAGATCTGAGGATCACAATTTGAAGCCAGCCTGGTCAGGAAAGTCTGTGAGACCCTTATCTTCAATTAATCACCAAAAAAGCAGAAGTGGAACTGTGGCTCAAGTGGTGAAGTGCTAGTCCTGAGCAAAAAATGCTCAACGACAACATCCAGGTCCTGAGTTCAAGCCCTAGGACCAGTGTAAAAAAATTAATTTCTTTTTGGATTGGCATATGCAATGGTATTGACACACATTGGTTCTTTTCATACTCACTCCCAAAAGAGCTTACAGAATCTCATGACACTTAAGTTAATGTCATTCATATGAGGACATATAATTGGAATTGAAGGAAGCATTACCTTTTTCTTTTACATTTAAAAAAATTTATTGTAAGGGTAATGTACAGAGAAGTTACAGTTACCTAAGTCAAGTATTGAGTACATTTCTTTTTTTATAGTGTCATATTTCCATGTTCTTTTCATTTCTATAAAATAGCAATAGAAACTTGTGATCTGATTTTAGGAAACAATGTAATAAAGTCCCTCAGAAGCATATGCCAAATTCTAGATCTATAAGTGTATGGAAATCCATGGGTAGTTATCTGCTACAAACAGTAACAGTAGTGATGTTTTTTAAATCCACTATTATAAAGTGCAGTAGTAGCAATGTTGGACCAAACTTCAACATTGAACCAAATTTCAACAAAATTAGAAATATATAGTAGGAGCTATAAGGATAAACATTTATTCTTTGGAAAATGCTAGCCTACCTTTAACTTTATCTCCTTAGCAATTTTTGGACTGTTTTAAATTTTTTTTGGGGGGGTGTTGGTCATGGTGCTTGATCTCTGGGCAATCAGGGTCCCAATTCTATATTAACCTCAGGAAATCAGGGTCCCAATCCTATATTAACTCTATATGAATCATGACTCAGTAGTACAGGATGTGCATGGTCAGAGATGCAACTACAGAGGAGAAAATACATCAGCAGCCTGTGCTTTAATTCTAACAGTGACCATAATTTAATGTTGTTATCCCTATTGCATGCAAGTAGCTTTTGGTTATATGTACCAGGATATAAAACACAAACAAATTCCAGTAGCTTCTACTTCAAACATGTAAGCCAATTGCTCATGTTGAGATCTGCTAATGTAGATTTTTTTTTTGTCGGTCCTGGGGCTTGAACTCTAGCCCTGGGTGCTGTCCCTCAGCTCTTCAGCTCAAGGTGAGCACTTTACCACTTCAGCCATAGCACCAATTCCAGTTTTCTATTGGTTTATTGGAGTCTCACGGACTTTCCAGCCTGGGCTGGCTTTGAACCGCAATCCTCAGATCTCAGCTTCCTAAGTAGCTAAGATTACAGGCATGAGCCACCGGCACCCAGTTCTACTGTAGGTATTTAAAAGTCTTTTTCATCTTTGAAATTCACTGATTTTCAAATAAAATTTCTCATTTCTGTAACTTATGAGTGACTTATTTTGGCTGTCAAGTTTAGAAAAACCCCAAAGCCATGCATAGCCATTCAAGGATCAGCATTTCCTTTACACTTCTGGGCATATGGAAACTCTTCCTAGTCCTTATTAAGCATCTTTATAATCTTGCTAGATCTTTTTAAAGCTGGATGAATTTCCTGAAGGAAATCTCTAGTAGGATGAAGGTAGCTGGTAAAATTTCATTCTCTAAACAATATTAGTATGATGACTTTGTACTCATTCCTCTGAGTCTACGGCACCAGCATTTATAAAATTAAAGAAGAAAACCAAAGAATTTATATTTTAAACATTTAGAACCTCTTTGATCTAGATTTAACCTTTTAAATTACCGATGAGAAGTATCTCACCAACTCAATAACAATTCATAAGTGTATGTTGAATATTTCCAATATATCATGCATTATTACAGGGCCCTGCAGTACAAGCAATAAAGGCTGTCCTAGATCTCAAGGAACTATTACAGTAAGTGGCAGAGACAGTGATCTAGATAAATACATTCATGGTATTAATAATAAATACATAGAGGTCATCCAAATGTCTAGAAACAGGAGAAGTTCACAATGATTGCATGTAAAAGGCAGGAGAGAAGAGGAATGGACATGAAACTAATATAGAATTGTTTACTTAGGGGAAACAAAAAATGAGTTGGGAAAAATGATAGGCAAATGCAACAATTTTACATATAACTGTAGACAAATGCTTAGCAAAAATATATTATATAGTAATTATATGTTATAATAATATATTGTATATCATTGTTGTCTCAGAGTACATACAATTGAAAAAACAATTAAAAACCCAATTTCTCCTTATCTTAGGCCACATTAACTCCCATTTTGACATCTTTTTCCCATGTAGCATGGGTAAAGAAGGATGCTATGTCATACTATGCAGCCAGACCTTTGTATCCACCATTGCTTAGCCTGAGAATCTTGGCTTCTTATGTAAAGGAATGAGACATTACACTTGTCTTTAAGGTCCCATAGCTTCATTTATATTTACAAAGAAATATCTTTGAGTTTGATTCCTCAAATAATTGATTCTTCCTTTCCTTGGATTTGTTCTAGCACATACTTTTGATGCAGGGAGTATTATACCACTCTGTGTGTGTGTGTGTGTGTGTGTGTGTGTGTGTGTGTGTGTGTGTGTGTGTGTGTGTGTGTGTGTGTATGCACACATATATCTTGAATGTCCTCCTTATCAGGACCAAAATTCCTTGGGGCTGGAAGGATCTGAATAAATAATGATGGTCATGTGATGAAGTTGGCTTATGTAGGCTCAGGAGAACTATTGTAATATATGGAGAGTTTCTGTGAGTCATTAATTAAATCTTTGGCAACTTAAAATAATTGATAGTGAAATGTTTACACTATGGAAATTAGCAAACACAACATAAGAAACTGCTCAAGAAATCTGAAAGACAAATAATGTAAATTATGTTAGAATAACTGTAAAGTTACACAGTCAAGTAATAATTATTTAAATTAAATAAATTAGTGTAAAGTGGAAGAATGATGAGAAGTGCAGAAAGGAAAGTATTGATGTATCTCTGACCAGTGTGACTACTGCAAAGGGAATCTGAAACACTACAATAATTGTTATGAAAGATAGAGCAATAGCCAAAAGCCAAAATGATTTTCCTAGGATTAGTTTTCCGCAAAGTAAAAGACAAAAAATAAAGAAGGAAGGAAAGAGGCGGAGGAAGGAAAGAGAGAGAGAGAGAGAGAGAGAGAGAGAGAGAGAGAGAGAGAGAGAGAGAGAGAGAGAGAGAGAGAGAGAGAGAGAGAGAGAGAAAGAGAGAGAGAGAGAGAGAGAGAGAGATGAAGAAGAAGAAATAGGGCTAATAATTCTTGCCAGCCAGACTTTTAAAACAAAATATACTATATAAAGAAATTCTTTATTAACTACACAGTATATAAACTATGTGACTATATGATATATACTGCATGCAGTATATGAATTACAGTTACTATAATTGGATTTAAGAGCAGTGGTTAGCATCAAGCTTTACACAATGTTAAGACTTCCTTTTATCCAGAAAACAAAGACTATTTTCTCAGAGAATGTAGAAGGTTTTCTTTGTCCTGATAACCATATCTTTGCTATTTTCAAAATTATTTATAGATTTTTAAAGAGAAGGAGAAGACTATCAAGTCACATTCAAGCTATCATTTTATATTCCAGGCACACAGTACCATGCTAGAAAAGACTTGCTTTCTTTCTGATCTTTATTTCTGTGGCTGTTTCCATGGAAAGAGCATATAAACCATGGTCCTTAGAAATGTTCAATCCACCTCACTGTTGCAATAGGTCCACCTGTATCCCTATGTGGAAAAACGACTTTACAACTTTGGCTCTGGGGGGCGGGGAACCGGGGGGGGGGGGTGATGGGAAGGGATGGGAAGGGGAAACAAAGGAGTCAACAATGCTTAATAAGAAATGTACTCATTACCTTGCTTATGTAATTGTAACCCCTCTGTACGGTATTTTCACAATAAAAAATAGTTTATGACCACAAAAAAAGAAATGTTCAATCCACAGATATTCCAGAAGAAGGTTTGCACAGTCTTGTTTAGGTATTGCTTTGGGACATGGTATAAATGATATTTCTCTAGGAAAAATGTTGAAAAATTCTAGTCCCTTGTTTGAGGCCTTTGTTGCAGCTGTCAATGGTCAGTGAAAAAAGCAGATAGATCACATGTAATTGTATCAAAAGCTATAACCATCTCAGAAATGCTGAATGCCATGTGCAGAAATCCCTTATGACAGAGCTTGAAGAATACATGCAAAATAGTGTTCAAATCCTCATCTCAAATCTGCTATCTGTAATAAATGTGAATCCCAAAGTCATAAATATTTAAATGACTACCTTACATCTCTTAAATGCAAAATAATGTCCTGGATATATGGTAATATCATCATTAAATAGAAATACTTTGAGCTAGACCACCAACATAATTTATAGAAACTTCTATCATATTATATCCTTAAGAGTGCCTTTAAATATATTAAGTCGCACACCTATAATTACATGGCAAATTCTGCTTGCATAATTGTAGGGTGGTGAGAATATCAAAATTTTAGGGTCAAATTTCTGAAGACCTGAATAAGAATTTTTTTCTACTTCTCATTACATAATGTTTCCTGGGTTTCAGGTTCTGTACATCTAAAATAATAGAAATATCCTGAGTATGAAAAGAAATGAGATAATTAAGTAAACTAAATTCAGCATATGATGTAAAAAAAAAACTGTAAATTAAAAAAACTGTAAATTCAACAAGCTATGACATAATTATTAGTCATCAACACCTTTACTGGCATCATCTTTAAGTGATATAAATTGATGAAGCCATTCTAATTGTCTAAGTCTTTTTCTCTATATGAAGACAATCATTTCAAAATGCAATCCTCTAAAATATATCATGTATGCAAAATATCTGGCATACTAAATATATCATGTATGCAAAATATCTGGCATACTAAAACCTAAGTGCCACAGGTCTTGATTGGGACCTACATTGGCATATAATGTAATTTAATCATCTAAATCATATTTTAAAATCCAATGAGTCATAAGAATATTAGAGTGGGTATTTTTATAACAATTCTGCATTTAGTGGCTTGCTTCCCCAAAAGTTTATTTCCTATTTGTGTTTTAGTAAATTTAAGTTGACTAGTTGACTAAGGTGAAATTTCTTCTCCATGAAATTTTCTAAGGCTCTAAGCTTATCCTGTCTGATGCTTTTGTTAAGCAATATAGTCTTAGAATATTTCATCCCCTTCATCTCACCAGTAGATGCAAAAGAAGCAAAATCATGGAGGCTAGGACAAGACAGTAGATGCTCAGACTTGGAAGTTTCTCATGCTAATTTCATGCAAATTATATTGATAATTGTACTAAACCCACAAAAGGCTGGGAGATGTAGTCTACCTACATGTAAAGATGAAACACAAAATGAAATATAAGGATTAAATCTCTGCCTTAGGGTTCTAGCACATTAAACTATATTATTAATTGATTAAAAGAAAATGTGCAATTTAATTGTCTTAATAGCTTATCCTATTTAAATAATAACATGCAATTTAGTCTCCTTCTTAGACAAACTACTAAAACATGCTAGAAATATCTTTGCTAATTCATGGCTAAGCACTATTTTGAAACCCATGTTCATGAGTTCAAATTCTTAGGCTCTTCATTTGTTTAAATAGAGTTAATACTTCTGGTGATCGACACATCTACTGTTAGGGAGAACAGAGCTTTGCCATTGTGACCAGGGCAATAGAGTGCTTAACCAATGAGCACTATTCTGATAGTACTTAACTTGACATGATAAAAGACATTGCTTTCTCTCTGAGTGTGGAAGTAAAGACTAAATACTCTTCACCTGAATGAAGGATAAGTAACATTCATGAGAATAACTATTCATGGGAAAAACATGGTCTTCCGAGCATTTATAAATATAGATATTAAGATATGTTCTGGAAATGAATCCACAGACCTATAGCCATCTAATCTTTGATAAGGGAGCTAAGCCTCTTCAGTAAATGATGCTGGTAAAATTGGTTAATCACCAGTGGAAACCTAAAACTAGATCCTTATATATCACCCTGCACCAGAATCAACTCCAAATGGATCAAAGACCTTGGAGTCAAAGCAGACACCCTGAAAACATTACAGGACGGAATAGGAGAAACCCTAGGTCTCCTTGGCACAGGCCAAAATTTTCTTAATAGAGACCCAGAAACACAACAAATCAAAGAACGGTTGTACAAATGGGATTGCATGAAGCTGCAGAGCTTCTGCATGGCAAAGGACATAGCTAGCAAGACCAATAGAAAACCCACAGATTAGGAGAAGATCTTCACTAGCCATACAATGGACAAGGGTCTCATATCTAAAATATACCTGGAACTCAAAAAATTAAATCCCCCAACAATAAATACTGAAAGAAACAGCTGCCCGATAAATAAGTGGGTTAAAGACTTAAAAATAAATTTCTCTGAAGAGGAAATAAGAATGGCCAATAGACACATGAAGAAATGCTCAACCTCTCTAGTCATAATAGAAATGCAAATTAAAACAACATTGAGATTACATCTCACCCCAGTTAGAATAGTTATAATCAAGAATGCTAATCACAACAGATGCTGGAGGGGATGTGGCCAGAAAGGAACCCTACTGCATTGTTGGTGGGAGTCTAAACTTGTTCATCACTTTGGAAAGCAGTATGGAGGTTCCTCCAAAGACTTCACATAGATACCACATTTTCTTGATCCATTCATATACTGAGGGGCATCTGGGTTGGTTGCACATCTAGTATATATCTGAGACAAGCTGAAACCATCAGATAAGTTTATGTTAGGCGAAATGAACCCCAAGATCAGGACTCAAATGTTTTTTTCTTTCTTGCTATTGTTTCTAACATATTTATAAGATGATTTCTTTGTTGCTTTGTATGTCCCTCCCCCATCATATAACCCCTGTTTTCACTATATTTGATGTTGGGATAATTTGTGGAGGGGAAGGGAAAAAACAAATTATATATTAATAGGGATACAGCTGGACCCACTGCAACAATGAGATGTACAAGATGCTATCTTGAAAAAGGAACTTTACAATTTAGGTGGGGGTGATGGGTGGGGGGTATAGTTGAGGAGGTGGGAGGGATGGGCTAGTAGGGGAAAAACAAAGGAGGAGGCAACAATGCTGGAGAAGAAATGTACTCATTACCTTGCTCATGTAACTGTAACCCTTTGTACATTATTTTCACAATGAAAAACATTTTTTAAAAAAAGATATGTTCTTGAATGACTTCTATTGTAAATAGAACAAAATCAGAACCACTGGTAACAAGCCAAAATTCTGAACAGTTTTAGATTAAAGTTATATATTAGGATAAGTGAGGGCCCCAGGTTTTAGAAGACTTATTGCATTTAGATTGTATGAAATTTGAATTCATGACTGAATATTTACATACCCATGGCTAATTTTGACACAGTCCAAATTTAGCTAAATTTATTCTTAAACTACTCTTCCAACATATGAAAAATTATGATTTAATTTAGATGCCACATTCCTCAGGAATGATGCTTTGATATTTGATATTTTACATGCTGTGAAAAACCTCTTGCTACAGAAAAACAGCTACTGAGATGGTCAGTCTATATGTGTAGGGAAAGTAAATATGCATTGGTGAAAGGTTGTGAGCCAGTCCTCCATCACTAAAACAAATACCTGAGTATGTGAAGTGAATGGTTTGTTTCAGCTTGTGATTTTGTCAGATTAAGTCTGTGATTCATTGGTGCTCTTGTTTTGGGACTTGTGGCAAGGCAGCACATCATTTATTGTTGGAGCATATGGTAGGAAAAAACCACTCAAGTCACAGCCTGGAATTGAAAGAGAGAAAGAGAAAACAGGGTTCCAGTATCCTTTTTAAGTGTATGCCCTAGGAACATAAAAACCTCCCAGTTGGCCCCACCATTTCACAACTCCACCAGTTCTCAAAATCACTTAACTGGTACCAAGCCTATATTATGTAAGTCAATGGGGAGAGGTTTTTAAGCTTCACTGTACAACAGCGAGGTATAGACAGGAGGTATGATCTTTTAAAAAAATAAGGAAGATGAAAAGGCCAGCCTTCACATATTTAGTTTATGACATCTGTCATTTGTTTTCTCTCTCTTTTTTTTCATATAAGTTCTTAGAGATATTTGAGGCAGGTGCTTGTTGCATATCCAACTGTAATCCCAAACTACTTGGGAAGTAGAAGTTGGAAGATCATCATCTCAAGGTCAACCCAGGAAAATTTAGGGATATCTAATCTTAGAAACAACAGCAGGAAGCAAGCAAGCAAGATAAAGCAAGAAAGCAAGTAAGCAAAAAAGAAAGAGAGAGAAAGATAGAGAGAAACAGGGAAAGAGGAAGGGAGGAAGGAAGGAAGGAAGGAAGGAAGGAAGGAAGGAAGGAAGGAAGGAAGGAAGGAAGGAAGGAAGGAAGGAAGGAAAGGAAAGGAAAGGAAAGGAAAGGAAAGGAAGGATGGAAGGAAAGAAGGAAGGAAGGAAGAAAGAAAGAAAGAAAAAAAAGAAAAAAGAAGGAAGGGAAAAAAGGAAGAAATTAGTAGGCATATAGTTCAAGAGGTAGAGTATTTGACTAGCATGAATAAGACACCCTGGTTTTCATCTCCAGTACTGAAAAACAAATATACATATGCTTTTTTATTATTAATAACTGATATAAATTTCACATGTACATTTTATTTTTTTTTTCAAAAGCACATCAGTTTGGTTAATCCTTAAAATAACCAAGTTGGACAGCCACAGCAATTATCCTAATTCTTAACTGAGAAAATTAGTAAACATGAGAGTCTGTGGTCTTTCTAAAGTTACTCAGATGACAATTGTATTGTGTAATGTATATTTCTCATGGAATCTTCATATAAATCATGACAATGGAGTTCATATTTTTATAAAATAAGCTAGTTTGACTTTGGATGAAGATAAGGTTTATGGGAAAACACACACACACACATGATTAACCTGTTACATTATATTACATTACATTACAATAGACACATCCAAAAAGTCAATGAGAATGAGAGGACACAGAGAGAAAGAAATTTCAATGAAATTAGAATAGCGGATTTATAAAATTAGAAAGCACCCATTTCAGTTGGGGAGAAAATAGAATTTCATTAACTGCTTCTGAGAGGAAAGGAAAATGAATGACCAGTTTAAGTAGCTGTTATCACGTCCAGTTTAACTGTCACTTCCTGTTTCATTGTCACATTTGCAGATTTAGAAGATTCAGAGCTATGGTAAACAGATTATATAAAAGCAAGTAATTAAGTTGGTTGTAACTTTATAGCATTTTGTGTTAATTGCATCCTATAGCAAACATTACTATATTCCAGTTGTGCTTGAAAATAATTCCAGTCATTTCAAACTAGTTTCAGTAATTTCATATAATGCCATTCACTTACAATGCTAGAACTACAGACTGAGGATTTTTTGAACTCAGGTTTCTGGGTTATAGAAGGGAGGAGCGAATGTAGTTTCCTGTACCATTTCTACTGGAAGGTGCCAATGCTTTGATCAAATAAGACAGCATTAATTACCTAGTCTAATCCTAAACCATAAACCATTCTTTGCAAGGAAAATTAAAATACCCAGTGGAAACAAAAAGGGTATCTGAGAAAAATCATTAAAATTAAAACCTAAATTTGTAAGGATTTAAAGAACTATAATGATATAATATAAAAGCTAAATTGGAATATATAAAAGTAAACAAGATTTGAGAAGATATTTGCCTTAGTTATTGGATACATAAAGTTACATTAAAGGAAAGTAAAAGGAATAGAGCTAATTGAAAAGGGAAAGGTGCTTAAAGAAAACTAAGTTGAGCATCAGCAGCTTACACATATAATCTTAATTTCTTGGGAGGCTGAAATTAGGATTGAGTCTCCAAGCCAGTCTGGCTGTAAAAATTCTAAGATTTCATCTCAACAGTAGAAGCCGTGAACGGTTGAATGTACTTCATCTGAGATATGGTGGGAAATGAAAAAAATAGGATGATGACAGTCCAAGTTCATTGCCTGGTAAATAGCAAAAATTACCAGTGGAGGGGGAAGTGGGGAAGGCAGGAAATTGGGCTCAACACTAGAGAATCTCTACCTAGTAAGCACAAGGTCCCAAATGTTTATTGCAGCATTGTTTACCATAGCTAAGATATGGAACCAACCCAGATACCCCTCAGTAGATGAATGGATCAAGAAAATGTGGTATATATACACAATGGAATTCTATGCCTCCATCAGAAAGAATGACATTGTCCCATTTGTTAGGAAATGGAAAGACTTGGAAAAAATTAAGTGAAGTAAGCCATGCCCAAATAAACAAGCAGAAAAGGTCAGATAAATTGATGTTAGGCGAAGTGAACCCCAAGATAAGGACTCAAGTGGTTTTTCTTTCTTGCTATTGTTTCTACCATCTTTATAAGGTGATTTTTTGTTGCTTTGTATGTCCCTCCCCCATCATATAACCCCTGTTTTCACTGTATTTGATGTTGGTATAATTTGGGGAGGGGAAGGGAAAAAACAAGTTGTTTAAATAGGGATAAAGGGGACCCATTGCAACAACGAAATGTACAAGACGCTATGTCAAAAACCAAACAACTTGCGGGGCTGGGGGGGGGTGTAGTTGTGGAGATGGGAGGGAAGGGATAGTAAGGGAAAAACAAAGGAGGGAGCAACAATGCTTGATAAGAAATGTATTCATTACTTTGCTCATGTAACTGTAACTCCTCTGTACAGTATTTTCACAACAAAAAACTTATTAATAAAAAAGTAATCAACTAATCTAAACTTAAAA
>NW_027205625.1:0-13812 GCF_024711535.1 Dipodomys merriami
AACCCTAACCCTAACCCTAACCCTCACCCTCAACCTCCCATTCAACCTCAGCATTACCCTAACCCTTACCCTAATCCTAACCCTAAGCTTCAATCCCACACTCACCCTAACCCTAACACTATCCCTAACGCTAAACCTCACCCTCAACCTAACCCTAACTCTAACTCTAACAATAACCTTAACCCTAACCCTAACCCAATCCCTAACCCTAAAAATCACCCTAACCCTCACCCTAACCCTCACCCAAACACTTACCCTCACCCTCACCCTAACCCTAACCCTAACCTCACACTAAACCTAAGCCTCACCTTAACTCTAACCCTAAACCTAAACCTAATCCTAAACCTAACCCTCAAACTCACCCTCACCCTAACCCTCACACTCACCCTCATCCTAAGCCTCACCCTAAACATCACCCTAAACCTAACCCTCACCCTAACCATAAACCTAACCCTCAAACTAACCCTCACCCTAACCCTAAGGATAAACCTAACCCTCACCCTCAATCTCACCCTCAACCTAACCCTTATCCTCACACTAATCCTAAACCTAACCCTAACCCTAACCCTCACACTAAACCTTAACCTCACCTTAACCCTACCCCTACACATCACACTACCCCTCACCCTAACCCTAAACCTAACACTCACCCTCACTTTCACCCTCACCCACAGCCTAACCCTAAAACTAAGACTAATCCTAACACTAACCCTCACACTAATCCTCCACCTAACTCTGAAAAAAACACTCACCCTCACCCTAACTCTAACCCTAACCCTAACTCTCACCCTAACCCTCACCCTGACCCTCACCCTAAACCTAACCCTAACCCTCAGCCTAACACTTACACTCAACCTAATCCTCACCCTAAACCTAACCCTCACCCTCACCCTCACCCAAACCCTCATCCTAACCCTAACCCACACCTCACCCTCACACTTACCATAACCCTCATCCTAACCCTAACCCCAAACCTAATGCTAACCCTAAACCGCGCTCTCACCCTAACCCTCAACCTAACACTTACCCTCACCCTAACCCTAACCCTAATCCTCACACTAAACCTAACCCTCACCCTAACCGTAACCCTACCCCTCAGCCGAACCCTCACCTTAAACCTAACCCTAAACCTAACCCTTACCCTATCACTAACCTTAACCCTAACCATCACCCTCACCCTAACCCTGATGCTAGCCCTAACCTTCACCCTCACCCTAACCCTAACCCTAACCCTTACACTCACCCAAACTGTAACCCTCACCCACACCCTAACCCTCACCCTAACACTTACCCACACTCTAACCCTCACCTGAAACCAAAACCTAAACCTAACCTTTACCCTAACCCTAACCCTAACCATAACCCTAACCCTCAACCTCTCCCTAACCCTCACCCTCAACTTTACCCTCAACCTAACCCAAACCCTAACCATAAAACTAACACTCACACTAACCCTAACCCTTACCCTCAGCCTAACCCTTATACTAACCCTAAACCTAATCCTAACACTCAACGTAACCCTAACCCTAAACCTAACCCTCACCCTCAACCTCCCCTTCCTCCTCAGCCTTACCCTAACCCTAACCCTAATCCTAACCCTATCCCTCAACCCCACCCTCACCCTAACCCTAATCCTAACCCTAACGCTAACCCTCACCCTCACCCTAACCCTAACCCTAAGAATAACCCTCACCCTAACACTAACCCTAAACCTAAAACTCACCCTAACCCTAATCCTAACCCTAACCCTCACCCTCACCTTCATTCTAACACTCACCCTCATCCTGATCCTCACCATCACACTAACCCCCACACTAACCCTAACCCTCACCCTAACCCTAACCCTAACCCTCACCCTCAATTTCACCCTCACCCTCAGCCTAACAATAACCCAAAACCTAATCCTAACCCTAACCCTCACCCTCATCATAACCCTAAAGATAACCCTCACCCTCACCCTCACACTCACACTCACCCCCAACCTCAACCTAACCCTCACCCTCACCCTTACCCTCACACTAACCTCAATCTCACCCTAAACATCACACTAACCCTAACCCTCACCCTAACCCTAACGCTAACCATAACCCTCACGCTCAACCTAACCCTCATCCAAACCCTTATCCTCACACTAACTCTAACCCTAACCCTATCGCGACACCTCACCCTAACTCTCACCCTAACCCTAACCCTCAAACACACCCTAACCCTCACACGAACCCTCACCCTCACATGAACACTAACCCTCAGCATAACACTCACCCTCACAATAAACTTCAACCTAACCCTAACTCTCACACTAACCCTAACCCTAAACCTCACCCTAACCCTAACTCTCAACCTAACGTTAACCCTCATCCTCACCCTAACCCTAATCCTCATCCTATACCTAACCCTCACCCTTAACCTAACCCTCACACTCTCCCTAACCCTAACCCTCATCCTAACCCTAACCCTCACCCTCAACCTAACCATCACCTTAACCCTAATCCTCATCCTAACCCTAACCCTAAACCTAATGCTAACCCTAAACCTCACACTAAACCTAACCCTCACCCTAACCGTAACCTTAAACCTCAGCCTAACCCGCCCCCTAAACCTAACCCTAACCATAATCCTCACACTATACCTAACCTTAACCATAAACCTCACCCTAACCCTCACCCTAACGCTAATGCTAACCCTATCCCTTACACTCACCCTAACACTCACCCTAACCCTAAACCTCACCCTAACCCTAACCCTCATCCTCATTCTAACACTCACCCTAACACTTACCCACACCCTAAGCCTCACGCTAACCCTAAAACTAAACCTAAACTTCACCCTAACCCTCACCCTAATCCTAACCATAACCCTAAACCTAAACCTCACCCTAACCCTAACCCTCACCCTCTCCCTAAACCTCACCCTAAGCTTTACCCTCAACCTAACCCAAACCCTAACCCTAAACCTAACACTCACACTAACCCTAACCCTTACCCTCAGCCTAAACCTTATACTAAACCTAAACCTAACCCTAACCCTCACCCTAAACCTAACCCAAAACATAACCCTCACCCTCAACCTCCCCTTCCCCCTCAGCCTTACCGTAACCCTAACCCAAATCCTAACCCTAACCCTCAACCCCTCTCTCACCCTAACCCTAACCCTAACCCTAACGCTAAACCTCAGCATCACACTCAACTTCTCCCTAACCCTAACCCTAAAAATTACCCTAACCCTAACACTAACCCAAACCCTCAAACTCACCCTAATCCTAATCCTAACCCTAACCCTCACCTAAACCTCATTCTAACACTCACCCTCACCGTGACCCTCACCATCACACTAACCCTCACACTAACCTGAACCCTCAGCCTAACCCTAACCCTCAGCCTCACCGTAACCCTAACTATAACCCTCACCCTCACCCTCACTCTCACTGGCACCCTCACCCTAACTCTCACCCTAACCCTTACCCTCACACAAACCCTAACCCTATCCCTATCCCAACACCTCAACCTAACTCTCACCGTAACCCTAACCCTCAACCACACACTAACTCTCACCCTCACCCGAACCCTCATCCTGAACCGAACACTCACCCTCACCCTAACCCTCACCCTCACAATAAACATCACCCTAACCCTAACTCTCACCTTAACCCTAACTCTAAACCTCACCCTAACCCTAATCCTCAACCTAACCCTAACCCTCATACTCACCCTAAGCATAACACTCATCCTAATCCTAATCCTCACCCTAAAACTAACTCTGAACCTCGCCCTAACCCTCACCCTCACCATAACCCTCACACTAACCTTAACCCTGAACCTAAATATATCCCTAACTCTAACCTTCACCATCACCCTGACCTTCACCTCAGCCTAACCCT
Source organism: Dipodomys merriami (assembly GCF_024711535.1). Taxonomy (NCBI): domain Eukaryota; kingdom Metazoa; phylum Chordata; class Mammalia; order Rodentia; family Heteromyidae; genus Dipodomys; species Dipodomys merriami. Next base: position 3,878 of record NW_027205625.1, read on the forward strand.
AACACTAACTCTATTCCTAATCCTAACTCTCACCCTCACCCTAACCATCAACCTAACCCTAAACCTCACCCCACCCCTAACCCTAACCATCACACTAAACCTAACATCAGCTTAACCCTCAGCCTCACCCTAATCCTCACCCTAACCCTAACACTTACATAACCGAAACACCCTCACCCTCATCCAAACCCTGACACTCATCCTCGCACTCACCCTAACCCTAAACCTAACCCTAATGCTGAACCTCACCCTCAGCCTCACCCTAACCCAAACTCTAACCCTAACAATAACCCTAAAACTAACCCTAATCCTAAAATTCACCCTAACCCTAATCCTAACCCTAAACCTCACCCTCACACTCACCCTCATTCTAACCCTCACCTTCTCCCTGACCCGCACCATCACACTAACACACACACTAATCCTAACCCTCACCCTAACCCTAACCCTAAACCTAAACCTCACCATCACCCTCACCCTAACCCTCACCCTAACCCTTAACCTCACCCTAACCCTAAACCTCACCCTCACCCTAATTCTCACCCTAATCCTTACCCTCACCCTAAGCTGCAAACTAACACTAACCCTAAACCTACTGCTCACCCTAAACCTCACCCTGACCATAACCTTAACCCTAACCCTAACCCTAACCTTAACCCTCACCCTCACACTAACCCTCACCCTTACCCTTATCCTAATACTAACCCTAATCCTAACCCTCTCCCTATCCTTCACACTAACACTAATCCTCACCCTATCCCTAACCCTAACCCAAACCCTCACCCTAACCCTTACCCTCACCCTAAACCTAAAACTCACCCTCACCTTAACCTCACCTTAACCCTTAACCTCACCCTAAACCGCAAACTAAATTTAACCCTAAACCTACTGCTCACCCTAACCCTCAACCTCACCATAACCCTAACCCTAAACCTAACACTCACCCTAACCATAAACCTCACCCTCACCGTAACCCTCACCCTAACCCTTACCCTCACATTAACGCAATCCCTAACCCTAACCCTAACCCTAATTCTCAACAGAACACTCAACCTCACCCTAACCTTTACCCTCACACTAAACATCACCCAACCCTAACCCTCCCCATAACCCTAACCCTAACTCTCACCCTAACCCTCACCCTCACCCTAAACCTAACCCTCATCCTAACACTAACCTTCACCCTCACCCTCACCCTAACCCTAACCCTAACCACAAACCACACCCTCACCCTAAACCTCACCCTAACCCTATCCCTAACCCGTACCTAAATGAAAAAATCACCCTCACCCGAATCCTCACCCTCACCTTAACCCTAACTCTAAACCTAACGCTAACACTCATCCTAACCCTAACTCTAAACCTAATGCTAACCCTAAACCTCACACTGACCGTAACCTTCACCCTAACCCTTACCGTCACCCTAACCCTAATCCTAACCCTCACACTAAACCTAACACTCACCCTAACCCTAACCATTCCCCTCAGCCTAACCCTCACCACAAACCTAACCCTAACCCTAATCCTCACCCTATCATTAACCTTAAGGCAAAAACTCACCCTAAACCTCACCCTAAACCTAATGCTAACCCTAACCCTCACCCTGACCCTAACACTTACGCTAACCCTTGCCCTCACCCTAAACCTAAAACTCACCCTCACCATAACCCTCACATTAAAACTTACCCAAACCCTCACCCTCACCCTAAACCTAACCCAAAACTTCACCCTAAAACTTCACCATAACGCTCACCCTAACCCTAACACTCACCTTCACCCTAACACTCACCGTAACATTTACCCTCACTGTAACCCTTACCCTATCCCTATACCTAACCCTCAAACTAACCCTAACCCTAACCTTCAGCCTAAACCTTATGATAACCCTAAATCTACCCCTAACCCTAACCCTAACCCTCACACTAACCCTAACCCTAACCCTCAGCCTAACCCTCATCCTAACCCTAAACCTAACACTAATCCTAACCCTCACCCTCACCCTCACCCTAACTCTAAACGTAAACCTAAACCAAACACTGACCCTCACCCTCACCCTAACCTAACATTATCCCTAACCCTAACCCTCGCCCTATACCTCAGCCTCAACCTAACCCTAGACTTAACCTTAACCCTCACCCTAACCCTCACCCTAAACTTAACACTAACCCTAACCTTAATCCTCACACTAAACCTAACCCTAACCCTCACCCTCACCCTATCCCTCAGCCTCACCCTAAACATCACCCTAACCCTAACCCTCACCCTAACCTGAATCCTACCCTAACCTGAACCCTAACCCTGACCCTAACACTCACCCTAAACCTAACGATAACCCTAACCCTCACCCTCAACCTAACCCTCAACCTAACCCTCATCCTCACACTAACCCTAACCCTACCCATCACACTAACCCTAAACCTCACCCTAACCCTAACCCTACCCCTCACTCTACCCCTCACCCTAATCCTAACCCTAACCCTAAACCTCAATTTCACCCTCACCCTCAGCCTAACCCTAACCCTAACACTTACCTAACCCTAACCCTAACCTTAATCCTCCACCTAAACCTGACAATAACCCTCACCCTCACCCTAACACTAACCCTAACCCAAACTCTCACCCCAACCCTAAACCTAAAACTCACCCGAACCCTAATCCTCAACCTAACCCTAACCCTCATCCTGACCCTCACACTAAACCTAACCATAACACTAACCCTCACCCTAACACTTACCTTGACCCTAACCCTAACCCTAAACCTAACCCGAACCTCACCCTAAACCTAACCCTCATCCTAAACCTAAGCCTCACCCTCACCCTAACCCTAACCCTCATCCTAACCTTAAACCTAAACCTAATGCTAATCCTAAAACTCACCCTCACCCTAAACCTCACCCTAACCCTCACCCTCACCCTAACACTAACCCTAACCCTCACACTAAACCTAAACCTCACCCTAACCCTAACCCTAATCCTCACACTAAACCTAACCCTCAAACTAAATCTAACCCTACCACTCAGCATAACCCTCACCCTATGACTAATCCTAACACTAATCTTCACCCTATCCCTAAACTTAACCCTAACCCTCACCCTAACCCTCAACCTCACCCTAACCCTAATTCTAACACTAACCCTCCTCCTGGTCCTAACCCTCACCCTCACCCTAAACCTCACTCTAACAGTTACCTACACCATAACCCTCACCCTAACCCTAAACCTAAACCTAACCTTCAACATAACCCTCACGCTAACCCTAAATATAACCCTAACCCTAACCCTCACCCGAACCCTCACTGTAACCCTAACCCTCACCCTCTCCCTAACCCTCAACCTAATTTTACCCTCAACCTAACCCAAACCCTAACCCTAAACCTAACCCTCACACTAACCCTAACCCTTACCCTCAGCCTAACCCTTATAGTAACACTAAACCTAACAGTAACCCTCACCCTGAACCAAACCCTAACCTTAAACCTCACACTCAACTTCCCCTTCCCCCTCAACCTTACCCTAAACCTAAACCTAATCATAACCCTAATGCTAACCCTCACCCTCACCCTCACCTAACCCTAACACTAACAATAACCCTAACCCTAACCCTAACACCCACCCTCACTTTCATCTTCACCCTCAGCCCAACCCTAACCCTTACTGTAATCCTGAACCTCACCCTCACCCTAAACCTAACCCTAACCCTCACCCTTACCCTCACCCGCACCCACACACTCACCCTAACCCTCACCCTCACCCTCACCCTCACACTAACCCTCAACCTCAACCTAAACATCACCCTAACTCACACCCTCACACTAACTCTAATCCTAACCCTCACCCTAACCATAAACCTCATCCTAACCCTCACCCTACCCCTAACGCTAACCCTAACCCTCACCCTCACACTAACCCACACCCTAAATCTTAACCTCACACTAACCCTAACCCTAACCCTAACCTTCACACTAACCCTAACCCTCACCCTAACCCTATCCCTACACCTCACCCTGACTCTCATCCTAAACCTAAACCTCAACCACACCCTAATCCTCACCCTCACACGAACCCTCACCCTCACCTGAACACTCACCCTCACCCTAACACTCACAGTCACAATAAACTTCACCCTAACCCTAACTCTCACTCTAGCCATCATCCTAAACCTCACCCTAACCCTAACCCTCAAGCTAACCCTACCCCTCACCCTCACCCTCACACTAAACCTAAACCTAATGAGAACCCTCACCCTAACCCTAATCCTCATCCACAACCTAACCCGAAATCTCACCTGAACCCACACCCACCCGCAAACTCTCATCCTCAACCTAAACCTCACCCTCACCCTAAACATCACCCAAACCCGAACCCTCACCCTAACTCTAACCCTAACCCTACCCCTCACCCTAACCCTACCGCTCACCATAACCCTTACCCTCACCATAACCCTTACCCTCACCATAACCATAACCCTCACACTAACCTTAAACCTCACCCTAATTATAACCCTAACCCTAACCTTCACCCTCACCCTGATCTTCACCTCAGCTTAAACCTAAACCTAACCCTCAACCTAACAGTACCCCTCACCCTCACACTCACACTAAACCTAAAACTAATGATAACCCTCACCCTAACCCTAATCCTCAACCCACACCCTAACCCGAAAACTCACCTGAACCCATAACCACACCCAAACTCTCATACTCACCCTAAACATCAACGAAACCCTAACCCTCACCCTAACCCTAAACCTTAACCTAACCTTCACACTAACCCTAACCCTAACCCTCAGATTAACCCTCATCCTAACCCTAACCCTAACCCTAATCCTAACCCTCACCGTCAGCCTCACCCTAACTCTATACCTAAACCTAAACTTAACACTCACCCTAACCCTAACCTAACACTATCCATAACCCTCACCCTAACCCTAAACCTCAACCTATACCTCATCCTCAACCAAACCCTAAACCTAACCCTAACCCTAAACCTAACCCTCACACACACCCTAAACCTCACCCTAACCCTAACATTACCCCTCTCCCTAAGCATCACCCTAACCCTAACCATAACCCTAACACTCAACCTAACCTTAACCCTACCCCTCACCCTCACCATCAAACTAAACCCTAAACATAATGCTAACCCTCACCCTAACCCTAATCATCACCCACACCCTAACTGGAATCATCACACGAACCCTCACCCTCATCCAAACACTCAATCCCACGCTAACCCTCACCCTCACTCTAAACATCACCCAAATCCTAACCCTAACCCTAACCCTGATTCTAACCCAAACCCTCACCCTAACACTTACCCTCATCCTAACTCTAACCCTAAGCTTCACCCTCACCCTGACCCTCACCCTCAGCCTAACCCTAACCCTAACCCTATTCCTAATCCTAACTCTCAAACTCACACTTACCCTAAGCCTAACCCTAACACTCACCCTCATCCTCACACTAACCCTATCCCTAACCCTCACCCTAACCCTAACCCTCACCCTACACCTCACTCAAACCCTAACCCTAATCCTAACTCTAACCCTAACCCTAACCCTCACACTAACCCTAACCCACATCCTCACACTACACCTCACCCTAACCCTCACCCTCACCCTAACTCTAATGCTAACCCTAACCCTCACTTTCACCCTATCCCTCAACCTAAGCCTTACCCTTACCCTAATACTAACCCTCAACCTCAACCTAAACCTCACCCTAACCCTTATCCTCAGAATAACCCGCAAACTATCCCTAACCCTAAACCTACCGCTCACCCTAACCCTAACCCTAACCCTCTCCCTTATCCTAACCCTCACCATCACCCTAACCATCACCCTAACCCTAACCCTCACCGTAACCCTAACCCAAACGCTCACCCTAAACCTAACCTCAGCTTAACCCCCACCCTCATCCTAATCCTCACCCTAACACTTACCTAACCGAAACCCTCACCCTCACCCTGACCCTAAACCTCACCCTAACCCTCACCCTCAACCTCCCCTTCCCCCTCAGCATTATACTAACCTTAACTCTAATCCAATCCCTAACCTTCAATCCCACCCTCACCCTAAACCTAACCCTAACGCTAATCCACACGATAACCCTCACCCTAACCCTAACCCTCACACTAACCCTAAACCTCACCCTAACCCTAACCCTACCCCTCACCCTAACCCTAACCCTAACCCTCACACTCACTTTCACCCTCACCCTCAGCCTAACCCTAACCCTAACACTTACCCTAACCATAACCCTCACCGTAATCCTCCACTTAACCCTGACCATAAACCTCACTCTAACCCTAACACTAACCCTAACCCTAACTCTCACCCTAACGCTAACCCTAAACCTCACCCTAACCCTAAAGCTCAAACTAACCCTAACCCTCACCCTGACCCTCACACTAAACCTAACCATAAGCCTAACCCTCACCCTAACACTTACCCTGACCATAACCCTCACACTACACCTAACCCGAACCCTTACACTAACCCTAACAATAATCCTAAACCTAAGCCTCACCCTCACCCTCACCCTCACCCTCACCCTAACCCTAACCCTCATCCTAACCTTAAACCTAAACCTAAAGCTAACCCTAAACATCATCCTCACCCTAAACCTCACCCTAAAATTTACCTTCACCCTAACCCTAACCGTAACCCTCACACAAAACCTAAACCTCACCCTAACCCTAAACCTAACCAACACCCTAAACCTAACCATCACCCTACCCCAAACCCTAAACCTCACACTAAACCTAAGCCTCAACCTAAACCTAACCCTACCCCTCAGCCTAATCCTCACCCTAAATCTAAACGTAACCCAAATCATCAACCTATCCCTCACCTTAACCCTAACCCTCACCCTCAACCTCCCCTTCCCCCTCAGCTTTACCCTAACCGTAAATCTAATCCTAACCCTCAACCTAAACCTCACCCTAACCCTAACCCTCAGCCTCACCTTAACCCTCACCATAACCTTTACCCTCAACATAACCCAAACCCGAACCCTAAACCTAACACTCACACTAACTGTAAACCTAACCCTCACCCTATACTTTATACTAACCCTAAACCTAACCCCAACCCTCACCCTAACCGGAATCCTCACACTAACCCTAAACCTAACCCTAACCCTGACCCTAAACCTCATCCTAACCCTAACCCTAACCCTAACCCTCACACTAACCTTAACCCTCACCCTCACGCTAACCCTCACCCTAAACCTTACCCTCACCCTAAACGTATCCCTAAACCTAACCCTAACTCTAACTCTCACACTAACACTCAACCTCACCCTAACACACACCCTCACACTAAACGTAACCCTAAAGCTAACACTCACCCTAACCCTAACAATAACCCTCACCCTAACCCTCACCCTCACCCTAACCCTAACCCTAACCCTCATCCTAACACTAACCCTCACCCTCACCCTTACACACCCCCAACCCTAACCCTCTACCTCACCCTAAACCTCACCCTAAGCCTTACCCTCACCCTAACTCTAATCCTAACCCTAACCGTAACCCTCACCCTAACCCTAAACCTATCCCTAACCCTCACCCTAACCCTAACCCTCACCCTACCTCACACTCACCCTAACCCTCACCCTAACCCTTACTGTCACCCTAACCCTAACCCTAACCCTCACACTAAACCTAACCCTCACCCAAACTCTAATGTTACCCCTCACCCTAACCCTCACCCTCAAACTAACCCTAACCCTAATCCTCACCCTATCCTTAATCTTAACCCAAAATTCACCGTAAGCCTCACCCTCACCCTCACCCTAATGCTAACCCTAACCCTCAGCCTCACCCTAAACCTCACCCTAACACTTACCCTCACCCTAACCCTAACCCTCACCCTCACACTAAACCTCACCCTAACACTTACCCAAACCCTAACCCTCACCCAAACCCTAAACCTAAACCTAACCTTGATGCTAAAACTCACCCTCAACCTAAACTTCACCCTAACACTTACCCACAGCCTTACCCTCATCCTAACCTTAAATCTAAACTTAAACTTGACCCTAACACTCACCCTAACCCTAAAACTCACCCTCACCCTAAACCTCACCCTAACACTTACCCAAACCCTAAACCTCACCCAAAACCTAAACCTAAACCTAACCTTGATGCTAACACTCACCCTCAACCTAAACTTCACCCTAACACTTACCCACACCCTTACCCTCACCCTAACCCTAAACCTAAACTTAAACTTGACCCTAACTCTCACCCTAACCCTAAAATTCACCCTCACCCTAACTCTCACCCTAACATTTACCCTCACCCTAACCCTTACCCTAACCCTAAACCTAACCCTCACATTAACCCTAACCCTAACCCTCAGCCTAACCCTTAACCTAACCCTAAACCTAGCCCTAAACCTCACCCTAACCTAATCCTAACCCTCAGCCTAACCCTCATCCTAACCCTATCCCTAATCCTAATCCTCACCCTCACCCTAACTGTAACCCTAAACCTAAACCTAACACTCACCCTCACAGTTACCCTAACCCTAACACTGTCCCTAAGCCTCAACATAAACCTAACCCTCACCCTAATCCTAAACCTAACCTTCACCCTCAAACTCACCCTAACTCTAACCCAAAACCTAACCCTAACCCTCACCCAGACCCTCAACTTAACCCTCAGCCTCATCCTAAACCTCACCCTAAACCTAAACCTACCCCTCTCCCTACCCCTCACCCTGATCCTAATGCTAACCCTAACCCTCAACCTAAGCAAAACCTACCCCTAACGCTAACCCTCAACCTAACCTTAATGCTCACCCACACCCTAACCCTCACCCTCACCCGAAGCCTCATACTCACCCTAACTCTCACCCTCACTCTAAACATCATCCAAACCCTAACCCTCACCCTAAACCTTACACAAACCCTAATCCAAACCCTCACACTCACCCTAACCCTCAGCCTAACCCTTTCCCTTACCCTAAACCTAACCATAACCCTCACACTAACCGTAACCCTCACTCTAACCCCAACCTTAACGCTGACCCTAACCTTCCCCCTCACCCTGACCCTCACCTTAATCCTATTCCTAATCCTAACATTTACCATCATCCTAAACCTAACCCTAACCATCACCCTCACCCTCTCCCTCAACCTAACCCTCACCCTCACCCTAAACATCACCCTAACCCTAACCCTCACCCTCAACCTAACCCTAACCCTTACCCTGAACCTAACCTCAGCTTAATCCTCACCCTCGCCCTAATCCTCACCCTAACCGTAACCTTTACCTAACAGAAACTCTCACCCTCACCCTCAGCCTATCCCTCACCCTCACCCAAGTCCTCACCCTAACCCTAACCTTAACTCTCACCCTCACCCTCAACCGCCCCTTCTCTCTCAGCCTTACTCTAACCCTAACAATAACTCTAACTCTAACCCTAAAACTCATCCTAACCTTATTCCTAACCCTAACCCTCAACCTCGCCCTCACCCTCATTCTAAACCTCAACCTCACTCTGAACCTCACCATCACACTAACCCTCACACTAACCCTAACCCTCACCCTAGCCTTAACCCTAACCCTCACCCTCACTTCCCCCATCACACTCAGCCTAACCCTAACTCTAACCCTAATCCGAAACTAACCTCACCCTCAGCCTCACCCTAACACTTACCCTCAAACTCCCCTTCCCCCTAACACTAAACCTCAACCTCACCCTAAGCATCACCATAACCTTAATCCTCACACTGAACCTAACTCTAACGCTCACCCTAACCCTCACCCTCAAACTAACACTCACCATAAACAGTATCCTCACACTAAACCTAACCCTAACTCTAACCTTCACACTAATCCTAACCCTCAACCTAACCATATCCCTGCACCTCAACCTAAATCTCACCCTAACTCTAACCCTAACACTCACCCTAACCCTAAATCTA
>NW_027205626.1:0-13805 GCF_024711535.1 Dipodomys merriami
AATATAAAGATTTTTGCCAATATAGTTATATTTCCAATTCAATACATAGTTATATTTTCAATTCAATTGCCAATTCCAATTCAAAACAGCCAAGTGCTGCTGGCAAAACTGGCTACTCAGGAGGCTAAGATCTGAGGATTGCGGTTCAAAGCCAGCACACACAGGAAAATTCCGGAAAATCTAATCTCCAATAAACCACCAAAAAACCAAAGTGGCACTGTGGCTTAAGTAGTAGAATGCTAGCCATGATCTGAAAAGTTCATGGAGAGTACCCAGGCCCAGAGTTCCAGTCCCACAACCGACAAAATAGTAAAGCAATAGAAGTCCATTGTTAGCCCACAATCACTCACTTATTATAAATAATACTGTCAGAGGAAATGCACAATGAGCAATAGATGATGGCAATAGATGCCATTAGGTGACCATGTGTTTTAAATAGTCAAATCTTGAACAGAATCCGAAAATTTAGTCCATTAAATAATGAACAATGCATTTCTTATACAATTAAAATATTGGACATTGAATATTTACTTAATATCAAGAGATGTAGAATCTATTGGTATCATACAAAGTATACATCTATAATTTTGTATGTAAAATATTTTAAAGGTATTAAACAAGAATATGTTTAAAATAAATACAACCATGGATAAGCAAACAATTGTAAATCTATATTTTCGTGAAACAGAACTCCACACATCCAATGCATCATGATACACATTTAAAGTGTATTTTAATGATATAAATCAATTCTTGAAATTCTAAAGAAATTTAGAGAAAGTAGAGGAAAAAGAGTTGATGTTAGGTGAAATGAACCCAAGCTAAAGACTCAATTTTTTTTTCTTTCTTGCTATTGTTTCTAACATATTTATAAGATGTTTTTTGTTGCTTTGCATGTCCCTCCCCTTTTTGTTGGTTTGCATTTCCCTCCCCCACGGTATAACCCCTGTTTTCACTGTATTTGATGTTGGTATAATTTGGGGAGGGGAAGGGAAAAAACAAATTGTTTAAATAGGGATACAGGTGGACCCACTGCAACAATGAGATGTACAAGACGTTATGTCAGAAAACGAACTTTGCAACTTTGGCGGGAGTTGGGGTCAGGGAGGAGCTGGGAGGGCAGAGATGGTAAGGGGAAATTAAGGAGGAGGCAACAATGCTTGATAAGAAATGTACTCATTACCTTGCTCATGTAATTGTAACCCCTCTGTACAGTATTTTCAAAATAAAAAAAAGCTTATTAATTAAAAAAAGAGAATGAAGGAGGAAAGGAAACAGAGAGGATGGGGAGAGACTGATCCAACAAAACAAACTTACAGATGTGGCAAAAAGCAGATATATGAATAGAACTCTACAACTATTATAGAAAACACACTAATAAGTGTATGAAATATGGAACGTTGTTAAGTAGAAAATATTAATGAAATATATTTGAGTATTAAGAAGCATAGTGATGTATAAGAATGACAAAATAAATGAATATACAAAAGTATCCATAATCCATAATTTTTCTGAACGCAAAGCACTGCCATAATAATTCTCAGCGTTGTGTGTATTATTCAAACCATTAATCCAAAATTCTGCAGCTGAAATTAAAATTCCCGTATGCTTCTGTTCAATATTAATTAGTTATGTAGCCCATGCTTTCAGTTGTTGAATTTGTCACTCCATGTCACCTGTAATGCATTGGGACAGAGAATCAAATCACACTCTGAGGCTCCAAAGTCATACTATACAGAACACTTTTGACTGCTCCTTATGCTAAAACCAACACAAAGCACTTGCTCTGTTCAAGAACATTTCTAAGCACTAGGAAATTGACATGTGAAAGATGTCTGTTTTCTTTATAGTCTAATGGTAATTTTGAAGAAGATGGAGACCTTGTCCATAAAAAGGACTTGAATTTAATACAATCAAAGGTACTTATATTACTGAGTAGTTGAATAAACATACAGAAAACAGAGTAGAAAAAATAACCCTACAAGTAATTCAAACTCTGTGATTCTTTTTCATGGAGCAGTATCATCTATAGTTACAATTAAATTAATAAGTGAGGAAAGAAATACTGATGCTACAATTCTAATACATAACTTTTGCATTGAAAGGAGCAGGGATTTTTGGGGAGAGAGAATGTATTTCTACCTAAATCATGCAATTACCTGTCAGACTAGCCATCTTATACTCTCAGCAAGGGGTACAATCAAATCAACAGGCAGCCTTTCCCTCCTGATGTGATTCCCCAAATACAGGATCAAAACTTGCACTGCAGACAAAATGAGGAAGCTTAGAAATATCTGGTATGTGCCAGTTAATATTCAGCGTTTTACCCAAAAATTCCAATGTTTCAAAGAATAGCATTATTAAGCATAGTATTTATTTTTTTTTTAATGTTTTTAATTTTTTTTGTTTATGTGGCACTGACGAGTGAACCCAGGGCCTCATGCATGCCAGGCAAGCACTCTACCACTGAGTCACATTCCCATAAGCATAGTATTTCTATAAGCATAAATCTAGACAGTTACATCAATGCTGTTATAGATTCCACATCATATAACAACCTTGATCTCTAATGAGACCAAAGAACTATTGACAAGTGAGAGACTTTTAAATGGTAGAGATTAGTGCTGAGAAAACAAATCCTAGTCTCCAGCCCTATGCACTTTTCCTGAATTCATGTCATTATTCACAGTATCCTACTCATCAGAGACATGATGAGGACCAAGGAAGAATTCTATTTGAAGCTTTAAAAGTAGAGTGTAGGGTAAATCACATGTCTCTGTTTTTAGACAATTACATGAAGCCCCAGTCTAATCTCATTTTCTTCGTATTTATGCAGTGGCCATGCTGTGAGAATATTCTCATACAGTGTTCTTCACTGATTCTTCTCACCAAATATGCCCAAATAGCAGTGAATGGAACATATACAGAAGCCAGCAAAATAAATATTTAATACACATAAAGTGATCCTCTGATGCTTTGTTACAGCATAGAAACCTGCTAGGGAAAAAGCAGTTTATATTTTATGATAACATTCTAAACAAACATTCAGAAACAAACTAACTTTGTATTGGAGGGTGTTGGTTAGTGATCCTCGGGCTTAAAATCACTGTCTGGACACTCTCCTTGAGCTTTTTTTGCTCAAGGTTAGCACTCTACCACTTGAGCTCCAATCCTACTTGAGCTTTGGGGTAGTTAATAGAGATAAGAGTTTCACAGAACTTTCTGTCCATTTGGGCTTTAAACTAACACGAGCCACCAGTGTCTACCCCTGTTAATTTATTTACTTCATCTTCTATCTAGTAGTCAATTAATACATTTTCTTAAGTTAAAAATACTTAAATGTGCAATACTAGGTTGTTTCTAAGTACATAGGGCATAAAGGTTGTGTGTGTGTATGTTTGTGTGTGTGTATGTGTGTGTGTGTGTGTGTGTGTGTGTGTGTGTGTGTGTGTGTGTGTGTGTGTGTGTGTGTGCCAAAACTAAGGCTTGAACTGGGCTTTGTAATTGAGTTTTACTTGATCCACAGCTCCATTTCCATGATTCTGGTGATTAATTGGCAAATAGAATCTCACAGGCTTCCCTGCTAGGAATGATTTTAAGTCATATCACTATCTCAGTGATCTAAATTGCTTGTTTTACAGGAGTAATTTACTAGAAACAAACAAGTATAACTTCTAAGGGTGAATTTTGCATCATTAGAGTTAGATCCAACACATTTTCTAGTTCCAATGGCCCACTATATCATATCTTCAGATAAAGACAGTTAATGCCATGGAGTGTATACAGAGAAAACTTTCCTACTTTTACCTGAAGTTGAAGACCTGGAAAATTCCAAAGGTTCACAATGTCACACTCTGCCTCTAACTTACTTCTCTCATGCAAAATCACTTGATATCCAGCAGGATTGTCAAATTGTATGTTCATCAGAAAGGGTACCGCTAAAAGAATTACACCATCTTATGTTGAAGTACATCCCAGAGTTAAAACAGAAAATCTGATTGTGTTTAATTTCAGATTCATAATTTGAAAATAGCACAGATCGGTGATGAATTGTTATGTAAGAAATTCTAGGATTCCTTATCTTAGGGTTCATTTTACCTAACATCAACATGTCTGACTGTTTCAACTATTCTCAGACATATATTAGTTATTGTAAATAAGGGAAACCATGGGACTTATGTTTCTTTGGGCCTGGCTTAATTCACTTAAAATATTTTTTTCCAAGTCTTTCCATTTCCTAACAAATAAGGCAATGTCATCTTTCTGATGGAGGCATAGAAATCCATTGTGTGTGTGTGTGTGTGTGTGTGTGTGTGTGTGTGTGTGTGTGTGTGTGTGTGTGTGTGTGTGTGTATTTGTGTGTGTGTGTGTGTGTATAATATTTTCTTGATCCATTCATCTACTGAGGGGCATCTCAGTCAGTTTTTCTTTCTTGCTATTATTTCTAATGTGTTTATAATATGATTTCTTTGTTGCTTTTTATGTCCCTCCCTCACGGTACACAAACCCCTGTTTTTACTGGATTTGATGTAGGTATAATTTGTGGATGGGAAGTGAAAAAACAAATTGTTTAGATATTGATAGAGGTGGACCCATTGCAACAATGAGATGTACAAGATGTTCTGTGGAAAAAAATCTTTACAACTTTAGCGGGGAGGTGGGGGGAAATGGGGGCAGGGATGGTAAGGGGAAACTAAGTAGGAGTCAACAATACTTGATAAGAAATGTATTCATTTCCTTGCTCATGTAGTTGTAACCCCTCTGTATGGTATTTTAACAATCAAAAAGACATATTAATAAAAAAAGAAGAAATTCTAGGGAGAATAATCAAAATAAACTTTTGAATTCCTGGTCACTCAGCAAAGAAGTAAAAAAGGTTCTCTTCAAGAAAAGCCAATTCCATGTAAAGAATCACGAATGGGACTATTCACAGCTGTATTTTTCTACAATAACTAATGTCTACAGTGTGAGATTTGTAAAAATTTTAATACATAGAACAAATCTAGATCACTTTTGAAAAGTATAGATAATTAGTTTTAGCAGGTTGTGCTTGGTTTATACTTATGAAACTCATAGGAAAAGGGTGAATTTTTACTTTTCAAAACATAACCTATCGGCATGTTGAGCTTATTTGTAACTAAAAGGAATTATGGAAAGGTCGAATACATTTTGTCCTTGTAAATGTTTTGTTTTTACTTAAGCACGTGAACCCATATCTAGAGTACCTCACAGAAATTTGAATAATTATAATTTGTTAGGTTTTGGAAAAATACCTTAAGTTTTTAATTTTCCACACTAAGAAACCTCTCTAGGAAGTGACTTTTCTGTAAGTGTGTACCATCCAAAAAAGAAGGCCTTATATTTGCAGGGAAAGGAACTCTCCCTTTTCTGTTTCCCATTGTTTGTATTGTTTGATAAATAATCATCTCATGGAGAGCCTACGCCACAGCATGAACAGCATTGTATATATTGTAACTTTGTCCACACATAGTCATGTCAAAAATATGCCTAGGTAACCAGTCAAAGGAGTTATCAGGAGGACATTTCTCAAACATTAGTCAGACTTAGAATCTGAACAATCAAAAAAGAGAAACCATAGCCCAGGAAGGAAAAACAATTTCTGGGTATTTGGAAGGAATAACTGTCTTAAGAAAATCTCTGAATCCAGAAATATCTGGGTGATGGTGCAAAAAATGAGGTACATGAAATCAATCTAGCATGAAATACTTCCTTCTCATCATTAAATCCCAATGTGAGTTCACAATGCAAACTTTGCCTTTTATTAAAAATTGCTCAAAACACACTGTTTAGTCCAACAGGGATTCATTATTCCCATATATAATGAGGATATTTGCTGAAGATGTATTAATCTGGATATAATGTTCCATAATTTTGAATATTTATGAAATGGCATTGTTTAGGAGTTCTTTCTATTGCAAAGGCTACACAAATTCATTTCTTAGTCATCTCTTCTTTCAATTCATGAAGAATCCTCAAACCATTCTCATCTTGTATTATTAACAGTCCCAATCAGCTGAAGTGAAGCAATAACGATACCAGAGCAGTGGCTATTGGTGTGTCCTCTCAAGCAATCCGATAGAGAACAGGAAACTTATTGTTGTTCAGGGTGTAATCAAAAGCTCCAAAATAAGCTAAAGGGAATGAACATTGGATGCTACATAAATGAGAAAATTTCTATCCACCATAATCGCTGTAATAATGTATATTATATAACTACTTGAAGTAGGTGGAAAATTGATTTTTCTTGTAATTTTCAAAAATATAAAAATTAAGATTTTTTTGTTTTTTGTTTGTTTATTTTTTTCTTTTTTTGTGCCTGTCCTGTCACTTTAATTCAAGATCTGAGTGCTGTTTCAGAATCTCTCTGTGATGAAGGTTAGTCCTGTAAAACTTAAGCCACAGCACCATTTCTAGCCTATTCTCAGTAGTTTGTTGGAGATAAGAGTCTCATGAACTTTTCTGCCATGACTGCCTTCAAACCACAATCCTCAGTTCTTAACCAACTGAGTAATTAGGATTACAGGCCCCATGGATAAATTTCTTAAACAGTTGTACAATGTATCAATTGGTTTGGACAATATCTCTTGGACTTTGTTACAGTTTCCTTCAACTGCTCCAATCTATAAAAACACCACCCATCCCTTTTCTTTCCTAGTTCCATTTTCACATATGTACATTGAATCTTAACATAGTATTTTCTCAACCATCGACTCCCTATTCCTTTGCCTCTTTTCAATTCTTCTTTAACACCTACCCCACTGAGACAATATATGATTCATCTTTGTACTGTTCACATTTGATACTGTTAGTTGGTCAAAGAGGTTACACCATAAAATTTTACTTCTATGTGTACTCTACTTTAGGCAGCTTGATCAGATATACATGACAATGGATATGTGTGTTTTACTTTTTTCTTTTGGGGACACAGACCCCATTTCTCTTTCTGAGACTGATTTACTTC
Source organism: Dipodomys merriami (assembly GCF_024711535.1). Lineage (NCBI taxonomy): Eukaryota > Metazoa > Chordata > Mammalia > Rodentia > Heteromyidae > Dipodomys > Dipodomys merriami. The sequence continues at coordinate 6,983 of NW_027205626.1, forward strand.
AACATACCTTGCACATGAGCATGCATGTTTGTGTGTGTGTGTGTGTGTGTGTGTGTGTGTGTGAATGTGTGTGTGCATGTGCGTGTGCTAGTTCAGTTTCACAACCTGAGAGCCTCATTCATTTTTTTTTGTTTTTGCTTCAAGGCTAGCATTTACTCATTGAAATACAAATTATTTCCTGCATTTTCATTGTTAATTATAGATAATTTTGCTGAGTAGCTAGGATTAACACATGTGAACCACCCAGCTTAACATATTTTCTTATTCTAAAGTCGTTTTCAACTTCCCAGTTCTTAAAGGAAATTATTGATAAGGCTTAAAACTCTAAATAAACCTGAAATCTGCAGTAACTTTTCCTTTCCCTTTTCCAAGCTAATTAGATTATAGATATCCCATTATCTTTGAATGCATACTTTTTTTGTCAGTTGTGGGGCTTGAACACTGGGCTGTCCCTGTGCTTTTTAGCTCCATGCTAGCACTCTCCTGCTTGAGCCACAGTGCCACTTTTGTTTTTCTTGTGATTTATTGGAGCTAAGAGTCTCATGGTCTGTCTTCCCCGGGCTGGCATTTAACTGTGATCCTCAGGTCTCAGCCTCCTGAGTAGCTAGGATTACAAGAGTGAGCCACCAGAGCTTGGCTGAATGCACTCTTGGATATCACAAAATTTGATAAGTTCCTAAATACCTTTCCCTTTCATCTTTTTTCTTTTTTTTTGCTGTCATTTATGAGGCATTTATTATTTATACCTGGAAGAAACATTGTATACTTGTGTTTAGTTTTCCATTTCATAACAAGATAATGAAGAGTTGGTTTAAAATATGTATTAGTCAAACACAACTGAGTTATTTCTAACTGTCTTTGAAATATAAAGAAAACTATATCTACATGCAACTTTGTTTATGAGCATAAGAAGTTTTAATCTCATAATTTGGTTATGATATCAATTTAGATCACCTCAGAGAAAACAAAAGTATGTGTTCTCATGAAAACCCCAATCAATTATTTTAGCATGCCTCTTAATTTTTCTATCCCATTTTTCTTGTCTTCTGTTCCTTAGTTGTGAGGGGATGCCATTTGTAGATGGGCCATGGAAGAAATGTCAGCAAACACAGAAAAGCCAATCCGGCCAACTATATAGTTTATAGTTATATATTCCATCTAAACTGTTCAGCCATGTACACATAGATAAATCCAACTACTCCAGAAAAAAGAATAATTCCTTGAAATATCTGTTCAGCTAGCTTTCCTTGTAATCCTGGCTGTAGGCCAGCGTCCAGCCTGCAAGGGCTGTGGAGGTGGTCAACCTGAGGCATCATGCACACGTGTATGGTTAGCTGTCAGGCAAACTGGGGGAGAGGAGCAAAGGCTCAGGTCTGATAAACGTTCTAAGTCAAACTTTCCCAGCTTAACTGCTGTTGTTGCAGGCTGCATCTTAGTGGCGATGGCGTTTTCTCAGCCTCCTTTCATTCTTTTCTAATACCTGAAAGGGCACCAAGTTAGACATTTTAAAGTATCTCCTCACTTGTCCTACTTTCACCTATTGAATCTTGTAGAAGTCCAGTAGTGTCCAAGTCTGGGAAGATTTTAATCCTGATGAATCTGTAAACGCTATAGACTTAGTCTTTCATACAAGAGTAGTTTGGGATCTCGAACTTCCTAAAGAGGCAAATGAAGGGATCTGTAAATGCGGTCCAACTTCCATATTGAACCTCATATATATCAAATCCCAGAATCAAGTTATGTAAAAGATCATGTTTTTAAAAAAATCTCAATAGTAAAATCCAAGCCCAAAACAAATTGTAGTTCTTGAAAATAAGCCTACATAATAAGCATAGAATTTTGAGGAGTTTTTAAAAACTTAAGATTTTGATGGACTGAATGCTTATTTCTCTGCCAATGTATATGTTAAAATATTACCCTAATCAGGATGGAATGCAAATATTGTACTTATGTTTGTAAATAGGAATAGGTAAGGACATGAAGTGAATTTGTTATCAATGAGATTCAGAAACTTACTTAAGCCATGAGAGAGCTTGCTTTATCCCCACTTCCACATGCACCACAGTACAAACCTGTCCCTTAAATATGGAATAGACTTTCATGAGACATCAAGTATTCAGTTGTCTTTATCTCAGAGTAACAATTTCCATGTGTGTGAAAAAACTTTTGTTTTGGTGGGCACCAGTGTTTCACGCTTGTAATCCTAACTACTCAGAAGTCTGAGATCTATCTATCATGGTTCAAAGTCAGCACAAGTAGGAAAGTCCCCGTGGGATATTAACCTCCAATTTACCACTCAAAGCCAGAAGAGATGCCTTGTTTCAAGTAGTAGAATGCTAGCTTTGAGTACAAAGAGGCTCAAGGACAACACTCAAGTCCTGTGTTCAAGCCAGGGAATTAAAAAAAATAAAATTAAAACTTGGGTTTGAGTCAATCAGTTTAGGGTATGTGGTTGTATGGGAGGTCAGGCTAACAAATTTTCAATTTAAGAACATCTTTCAGGAGCAAAGTGTCATTTAGATATGATTCTATAGCAAGCTCTGCTCACACACCCAAAATAGTGAACAACACTTCCTGAAATATCAACCAGGACAAGAGTTCAAATATTAGGTGGGGGAAATGTATTTTCATTCATGTAACACAGACAAAGGGATACATTCAACTCTAAGTAATTCATTCTTAACAGAGGGACATCCAACCTGAGGGATGAGGAAAGAATTGTGAGCAAACTCTACATTTAATCCCAGTTCCAAGGCCACTATGATAAAAGGCAGTAATAACTATTACCTTCACAATATTTTTAGATTGAGATAGTGGTTAGAAAAGAAAACAGGACTAAAAAGTATTAAAGTACATTTGTTTCTATTCTGTCATGTTTGTGCATTCATTCCTATGTATGTATGTGTGCACATTTTAAGGAAATTAATATGAGGAAGTAAAGATGAATTGTTCAAAGAAAGAAACAATAGTGGGAACATCAAAATTCAAGTGAGAATATGAACTTTTTCAATATATAGTGTATATATATTTATATGTATATAAATATATATGTACATTTAAAATTTCTCAACTTATTGCAGTTAGGTTAGTGATATCTTCTATACAGAAGAAAATAGTTACCTTGAAGGAAGTCTAATCAAACATGTAAATATGGTTGACTAAACTGAAAGCAAGGATAAGGACATGTGAAAGAAGTTTTGTCAAAAGTTGACAACAGTATATATAATAGTAAATATTAGTGTTTTGTGGATTCAATAAATGGTTGAGGATGCCAACAAGTTAAAATGCTTGTTCTAATAAGTAATGACAGTATTTAAAATTCTATGTACACAAGGATAAAAATATATACTAAGATACAAAAACATAAAATGCTAATCAAATTTTTGTCAATGACATCTACACATCTATAGCAAGCTATTGTATGATCAAGCTGTCAAAAGTGAATTTTGTATGGAAGATTCTCTAGAATAGGAGAGAAATGGAACTCATAACACTTAGGTGTGCCCCTGTTCCTCTAACAGTTGACTCCTAAATATAATACATACATACCAGCAGGGCATGGTAGAAGTCCTTAGGAAGTCTTTACAGTACTGAAAAAATGCATTTTATCCACCAAGATTACTGTACCTTGCTAAGGTATTTTTCACAAGTGAATGATAAAGGACAAATGCACGAAAATACTTCCAGAGTGGTGCAATTAAAAGAATAAACCTCCACCATACATATCCGACAAAACTACTGAAAAGTTTTAGTCCAAAAAATACAAACATTATCCAACAAGAAAAATACACAGAATGTATAAAAGTTTCTAGTAAGGCAATAGACTGGTAATGGCAGAATTTTAAATTCTGGGTGGACATCTGGCTGGTAGGTTTTTAACTCTGTCATTTCAGTGCCTGGGACTGGGAGTTTCCTTGACTCTCCCCATGTACTGACCCGATTCATGTGTGGACCAGCTCAGGTGCCATTACACCATGTCATATGTCTCCATGTTCATGTCCTGTCTCCTGTCTCCTGGCTGTTCTCTGGTCAACATGGCATCCAAATTCATTCAGCAATCCATTGGAGCTGAATTGGTTTGTTATATTGTTTTTGTCTTTTGTTTCCTCTGTGGTCTGTTTCCTGTGTTGTGTATTTGCTGGCTGCAGGTTTTTGAAATTAGCCACCTGTACAACACTAGCATTCCAATAAAAACTCTTTTATCACCACTGATCGAGCCTCCATGGTCAAAACTATTTCCATTAGAGAGTGCAACCAGCACCAGAGTAGCCCAGAAGGAAATGTAAATAGGAAAGGGACAACATAATATTCATTCCTTAATCTTGATCCTAACACAGGGAGGTGATGTGACTATAGGCCATGGAAGGAAATTCTGCCCTGGCCCCTCAAGCACTTGTCTATCTCTGGGATTGGGTACACACCATCTGCTACTAGCAGATAGTCTTGTGTGTCCCTTTCCCATCCCTTCCCAGCATCTCTCCCACCCAATCCTCACCCCCCACCGAAGTTGAAAAGTTCATTTTCGACATGACAACTTGTACTTCTCATTGTTGCAACGGGTCCACCTGTATCCTTATTTAAGGGAGTTGTTTTTCCCCTTCCACTGCACAAATTATATCGACACCACATAGTGAAAGCAGGGGTTATACTGTGGGGGAGGGACATACAAAGCAACAAAGAAATAATCTCATAAATGCGTTAGAAACAAAATGCATGAAAGAAAAAAACATTTAAATACATATCTTAGGGTTCATTTTCCTAACATCACCTTATCTGAAATTTTCTGCTTGATTCATACATATACGAGATATTGCAAATTAGGGAAACCATGGGACCTGTTTCTTTGGTCTTGGCTTACTTCACTTAATATAATTTTTTCCAAGTCTTTCCATTTCCTAAAAAATGGGGCAATGCCATTCTTTCTGATGGAGGTATAGAATTCCATTGTGTATACATACCATATTTTCTTGATCCATTCATCTACTGAGGGGCATCTGGGTTGGTTCCATATCTTAGCTCACCAACAACGAAGTAAGGATCCCTTCTGTCCACATCCACTCCAACATTGATTGTTATTAGAGTTCTTGATTTTTGCCATTCTAACTGGTTTGAGGTGGTATCTTAATGTAGTTTTGATTTGCATTTCTTTTATGGCTAGGGAGGTTGAGCATTTCTTCATGTGTCTATTGGCCATCCTTCTTTCTTCTTCAGAGAAGTTTCTCTTTAAGTCTTTAGCCCACTTATTTATAGGGCATTTGTTTCTTTGAGGATTTGTTGTAGGGGGATTTAATTTTTTGAGTCCCAAGTATATTTTAGATATGAGACCCTTGTCCGTTGTATGGCTAGTGAAGATCTTCTTCCAATCCTTAGGCTTTCTATTGATCTTGCTAGCTATGTCCTTTGCCATGCAGAAGCTCTGCAACTTCATGCAATCCCATTTGTCCAACCTTTCTTTGATTCATTTTGTTTCCGGGTCTCTATTAACAAAATTTCGGCCTGCGCCAAGGAAACCTAGGGTTTCTCCTATTCCATCCTGTAATGTTTTCAGAGTGTCTGCTTTGACTTCGAGGTCTTTGATCCATTTGGAGTTGATTCTGGTGCAGGGTGATATATAAGGATCTAGCTTAACTTTGTACAAGTAGTTAACCAATTTTGCCAGCACCATTTACTGAAGAGGCTGTCTTTCTTCCATTCTATTTTTTTAGCTCCCTTATCAAAGATTAGATGGCTATAGGTCTGTAAGTTAATTTCTGGGTTTTCAATACTATTCCATTGGTCCTGAGGTCTTTTCTTGTGCCAATACCAAGCTGTTTTGATTACTATGGCTTTATAGTAGAGTTTGAAGTTTGGTATTGATATTCCTCCAGCAGTGTTCTTTCCGTTGAGTAGCATTTTTGCTATTGGGGGTCTTTTATTGTTCCATATGAATTTTTGGATTGCCTCTTCTATTTCCTTGAAGAATGAGGTTGGAATTTTGATAGGTATCGCATTGAATTTGTAGATAGCCTTGGGAAGTATTGCCATTTTTACGATGTTAATCTTTCCAATCCAGGAGCATGGGAGATTTTCCCATTTTTTTAAGGTCTGTTTTGATTTCCTTTTTCAAGCTTTTAAAGTTTTCATCATCGAGGTCTTTCACTTCTTTGGTTAAGTTAATTCCTAGGTATTTTATTTTTTGTGGCGCTATTACAAATAGAGTTGCTTTCCTAATTTCAGCCACACTTTTCTTATTGTTGGCATACAGAAAAGCCATTGATTTTGGGGGGTTAATTTTATACCCTGCTACTTTGCCAAAGTTTTGAATCAGCTTGAGTAATTTGGGAGTGGAGTGTATGGGATTCTTTATGTACAAGATTATGTCATCTACAAAGAGAGATACTTTTATTTCTTCCTTTCCTATTTGGATCCCCTTTATGTTTGCATCTTGTCTTATTGCTGTAGCTAGGCATTCTAATACTAGATTGAAGAGAAGTGGAGAGAGTGGACATCCTTGTCTTGTTCCTAAGTTAAGAGGGAATGGCTTTTTTTTCACCATTAAATACAATTTTCTCCTTTCTCCTTCACAAATTAAAACATCAAATACAGTGAAACCAGGTGTTATACCATGAGGGAAGGCCATACCAAGCAACAAACAAATCACCTTATAAATATGTTAGAAACAATTGCATGAAAGCAAAAATATTTGAATCCTTATCTTGGAGTTCCTTTCACCTAACATCAATTTATCTGACCTTTCCTGCTTGTCTCAGACATATACTAGTTATTGCAAACAAGGGAAATCATGGGCCCTATGTTTTTTTGGGCCTGGCTTTCTTCACTTAAT